>NC_091950.1:4408570-4443051 GCF_031021105.1 Erythrolamprus reginae | reverse complement strand
CATCCTACTTGCTTTTCCTACTGCCCGACCACACTGCTCACCCATTTTGAGACTCTCAGAAATCACTACCCCTAAATCCTTCTCTTCTAAAGTTTTTGCTAACACAGAACTGCCAATACAATACTCAGATTGAGGATTCCTTTTCCCCAAGTGCATTACAGTATTTTACATTTGGAAACATTAAACTGCAGTTTCCATTGCTTTGACCATTTATCTAGTAAAGCTAAATCATTTACCATATTACAGACCCCTCCAGGAATATCAACCCTATTGCACACTTTAGAGTCATTGGCAAATAGGCAAACCTTCCCTACCAAACCTTCCCTATGTGACTCACAAACATATTAAAAAGAATAGGACCCAGAACAGAACTTAGCGTCTGAAGGTAAAGGAAGAAACAATGGATAGAAACAAATCAAAAAGAGAAGCAACCTGGAACTAAGGAGAAACTTTCTGACAGTGAGGACAATTAACCACTAAAACCTCTTGCCATCAGAAGTTGTGGCTGCTCCATCACTGGAGGCTTTTAAGAAGAAACTGGACAGTCACACATCTGAATTACTATAGGCTCTACTGCTTGAACAGGGAGCTGGTTGTTCTGTCTCAGTGCTGAACCCCAATAATCAGATGCACGCCCATTGTGCATTTAATATTTACAAAATTCTTAGTCTTGTAAGAGTTTTTAAAGAGTCTTTTCAAAGGGAGAAGCAATTCTATCAAAGTCTTATCAGTTGGCCAAAATCCCAGAGAGAAGATAAACTTGGTAATAATTACCAGGTGAATCAAGATTTCCAAGGCGTAGTTCTCAGAAATTAACTAGAAGACTGAAGCTCATTGTCTTTGCTCTTTTGAAACACAACATTATTGTGTTTCAAAAGAGACTATTAAGTTCAATAGTCAAGATGCGATGTTTCTGAAATGAATGGTGTTATTCTCTGCAACATGGTGGGGCATGCCTCACCCTTAAATAGTGTGAGGGTGTGACCCAACAGCCAGCAGTACTACTCATGGGTCAATTTCCTCTTAGCCAACCACTCATGCTTCCTAGATGCCCTTTGGACTCTGGCATCCAGAAGAGGCTCCTCCTCTTCTCCTGAGTCACTCAGCACAGGAAATGCAAAGTCATTCCTCAGAGGAAGTATTGATTCATTCATCCCAGTAAATGCAGAAGGCCCTGGTTGTTCTGACCCTGACCCCTCATCTACTTCACTGTCCATCTCAAGTACCAGGAATACAGGACGCCTGTGCCACGCCTCCACAGTCTCTACGTCCTCAGAGTCCCTGATTACTTGTGCAGGATGTGAGCGAACCACAACACTGATCTAGAAGACCTGCAAGGTCTCTTTCAACTCTGTCAATTTGGTAATTAATCAGTGCAATGGCTTACCTCCAGAAGTGCTCCATTACTGGGGGTGTTTAAGAAGAGTTGTTAAGGGAATGATTAACCCAACAAGAGTAATTTAATTTTATTTAATTTATTTAATTTAATTTATTTAATTTAATTTAATTTAATTTAATTTAATTTAATTTAATTTAATTTAATTTAATTTAATTTAATTTAATTTAATTTATAATTAATTTAATTTAATTTAATTTAATTTAATTTAATTTAATTTAATTTAATTTAATTTAATTTAATTTAATTTAATTTAATTTAATTTAATTTAATTTAATTTAATTTAATTTAATTTAATTTAATTTAATTTAATTTAATTTAATTTAATTTAATTTAATTTAATTTAATTTAATTTAATTTAATTTAATTTAATTTAATTTAATTTAATTTAATTTAATTTAATTTAATTTAATTTAATTTAATTTAATTTAATTTAATTTAATTTAATTGAAGACTGACGGCAGAAAAAGACCTCATGGTCCATCTAGTCTGCCCTTATACTATCTCTTGTATTTTATCTTACAATGGATATATGTTTATCCCAGGCATGTTTAAATTCAATTACTGTGGATTTACCAACCATGTCTGCTGGAAGTTTGTTCCAAGGATCTACTACTCTTTCAGTAAAATAATATTTTCTCACGTTGCTTTTGATCTTTCCCCCAACTAACTTCAGATTGTGTCCCCTTGTTCTTGTGTTCACTTTCCTATTAAAAACAGTTCCCTCCTGGACCTTATTTAACTCTTTAACATATTTATTTATTTATTTATTTATTTATTTATTTATTTATTTATTTATTTATTTATTTATTTATTTATTTATTTATTTATTTATTTATTTATTTATTTACTTACTTACTTACTTACTTACTTACTTACTTACTTACTTACTTACTTACTTACTTACTTACTTACTTACTTACTTACTTACTTACTTACTTACTTACTTACTTATTGTTAGAGTTGAAAGGGACCATGCAGGTCATCAAGTCCAACCCCCTTGCCTGAGCAGGAATCCTAAAGCACCCCAGCCAAGTGGCAGTCCAATCTCCTCTTGAAAGTGTCCAGAGTTGGGAAGTTCACAACCTCCACAGGCAGGTTGTTCCACTGGTTGATGGCTCTGACCGTCAGGAAGTTCTTCCTTACTTCTAGGTTGAATCTCTCCTTGGTCAGCTTCCAGCCGTTGTTCCTCATCCGGCCCTCTGGTGCTCTGGAGAATAGAGTGGCCCCCTCCTCTCTGTGGCAACCCCTCGTATACCTGTATACAGCTATCATGTCCCCTCTGCCCCTCCTTTTCTCTAGGCTACCCATGTTACGTGTTTTAGTTAAGTGATTAACTAAAGAAATTTCAGTGATTCACTTAACAACTGGGGCAAGAAAGGTTGTAAAATCAGGCACACTTAAAAACTGCTGTCAATGCCCCAAATAGCATCTGAGAAATAAATCAGATTCCAGTCCCATTCTCTCACTCAAGGTTCGATTTATTATCAGAGTCCTGTTGGTCACGCTATTGCCATCCCAATACTAGCTTCTTTCCAATACCCCATCCAGGTTAAGGTTCATCCCACATCCCTACACCCACAAGTTCATCAGGAGGACCAGTCCAAATGTAGGGATTCCACTGACTTCCTCTTTAGTTCAGTCGATGCAGAACAAAAGATGACCTTGGGCTCTAAGAAAGGAATTTGTTGTGGCTAGTAACTTCCCTCTCATTTAACTACCCTTCCCAATATCCCTAATAATGTGCTACTGTGGCTGGCCTAAGTCTCTAACTCCACATGAACCAACTCCCCCCCGAGATTAGAATTGCCCCCACCCTCCTTGCCTTTCGTAAGCTCCTCAAAACCCACCTCTGCCGCCAGGCATGGGGGAATTGAGATCCTCTTTCCCCCTAGGCCTTTACAATTTTATACATGGTATGTCTGTATGTCTGTTTGGTTTTTATTATAATGGGTTTTTAATTGTTTTTAGTATTGGATTATTATTATATGCTGTTTTATTATTGCTCTTAGCCGCCCCGAGTCTCCGGAAAGGGGCGGCATACAAATCCAATAAATAAATAAATAAATAAATAGATAGATAGATAGATAAATAAATAAATAAATAAATAAACAAACTGCCTTGTTTAGCGACAGATGTTTTGGGTTCCCCTATGGATGTAAGACGAGAACTCCCTAGACTGAGAATGATTTGATGCAGATGAACTTAAGAAAATGAAAAAAACGTCCTGATTCTATCCCACTTTTCAATTTCTTTTCAAACCACAAGGGCAGATACGAAAGCATCCAAGCTTTAAGCAAAATCACCTTGCACAAGATTTATCCGATAGAATTAAAAAAACAAAATCTGGATTTCACTTGGAAAAGCGTGACTCTAAAAAAAGGTTTCTTTTCTTCAAGTGTGCCATGCCTATTTGTCACAGCTCCTGGGGGAAATATGCCCTCACTGGTGTTTGCAGTTAAGAACGGGCAGGTGTGTGCCCTTGAAGGCTTATTAAAATAGACCTCTGCTGAAATTCCTCCATTATTTTGGGGATTGAAGGGGCTGGCTAGCGAAGAACAGGATAATTGAGTTGGGAGGGATCTGGGAGATCTTTTAGTCCAACCCTGCGCTCAGGCAGGAAACCGAGTCTACGGAGAGGGGCGGCATACAAATCCAATAAATAATAATAATAATAATAATAATAATAATAATAATAATAAACCCTTACAGAATGATAGAATAATCAAGTTGGAAGGGACTTTGCAGGTTTAAATTAGATTAGATTAATAGAGTTGGAAGAGATGACTTTGGGCTCTAAGAAAGGAATTTGTTGTGGCTAGTAACTTCCCTCTCATTTAACTACCCTTCCCAATATCCCTAATAATGTGCTACTGTGGCCGGCCAAAGTCTCTAACTCCACATGATGGCTTTGGCCTGACAACTGCCTTGTTTAGCGACATTGGAGGTCATTTAAGTACTGAAGAGGGCAACCAGAATGATAGAGGGACTGGAAACCAAAACATACAAGGAAAGGTTGCAAGAAGTGGGCATGGATAGTCTAGCAAAGAGGTCGAGGAGGGGGATGATAGCAGTCTTCAAATATTCGAGAGGCTGCCACAGGGAGAAGGGGGTCACACTGTTTTCCAGAGCACCGCAGGGCCATCTAGTCTGCCCTTATACTATTTCCTGTATTTTATCTTAGGATGGATATATGTTTATCCCAGGCATATTTACAGTCAGGCACTGTGGATTTACCAACCACTTCTGCTGGAAGTTTGTTCCAAGCATTTACTCCTCTTTCAGTAAAATAATATTTTCTCACATTGCTTCTGATCTTTCCCCCAACTAACCTCAGATTGTGCCCCCTTGTTCTTGTGTTCACTTTCCTATTAAAAACACTTCCAGTCTGAACGTTATTTAACCCTTTCACATATTTAAATGTTTCGATCACGTCCCCCCTTTTCCTTCTTGTCCTCCAGACTATACAGATTGAGTTCATTAATTCTTTCCTGATAAGTTTTATGCTTAAGACCTTCCACCATTTTTGTAGCCCGTCTTTGGACCCGTTCAATTTTATCAATATGTTTTTGTAGGTGAGGTCTCCAGAACTGAACACAATATATTCCAAATGGGGTCTCACCAGCGCTCTATACAATGCGATCACAATCTCCCTCTTTCTGCTTGTTATACCTCTAGCTATGCAGTCCTTGCTTTCCCTACTGCCTGACTGCACTGTTCTCCCATTTGGAGACTGCCAGAAATCACGACCCCTAAATTCTTCTTTTCTGAAGTTTTTGCTAGCACAGAACTGCCAATACAATTGGTATGATAGCAGTCTTCAAATACTTGAGAGGCTGCCAGAGGGAGAAGGTGAACACATAGGATTTCCTGCTCGGGCAGGGGGTTGGTCTTCCTGCTCGGGCAGGGGGTTGGACTTGATGACCCAACGGTCCCTTTCAACTCTAATAATAAATAAACATTATTTTCCAAAGCACCAAAGAGCCAGACCAGGAGCAATGGATGGAAGCTGTCCAAGGAGAGATTCAACCTCGAAATAAGGAATAACATTCTGATGCTGAGAGTGATCAACTGGTGGAACGGATTGCCTGCAGAGGTGGTGAACGCCCCAACACTCAACACATTTAAAAAGAGATCGGACTGCCATTTGTCCGGGGTGGTGTACTGGTCTCCTGCTCGAGCAGGGTGTTGGACTAGATGACCCGACGGTCCCTTCCAACTCTAATAATAAATAAATAAAGATCAAATGAGCTACTGATACCACTCTATAAAGCCTTAGTAAGACCACATCTACTGCATCCAGTTTTGGTCACACTATAAAAATATGTTGAGATTCTAGAAAGAGTTCAGAGAAGATCAACCAGGATAATTAGGGGACTGGAGGCTAAAACATTTATTTTCCAAAGCACCAGAGAGCCAGACCAGGAGCAATGGATGGAAGCTGTCCAAGGAGAAATTCAACCTCGAAATAAGGAATAACGTTCTGGTGGTGAGAGTGATCAACCGGTGGAACGGCCAGGTAGGAACCCAATACAGTAGTACCCCTAGATATGAGTATAATTGGTTTCAGAAGGGAGCTTGTATGTTGAGCAACTCGTATATGGAACAAATGGCTTTAGACTTTCCCCCCCCCCCTCCGAGATAACCAAAAGCAAGGATTCTTGCGCCACCTAGTGGACGCTTGGCTCGTTTCCCGAATTTGAGCTCGGGTCTGGAACAGAAATTTCTCTCCTCTCGTGGCTCGTAACTTGAAATACTCGCATGTAGAGCAGCACGTATCTAGAGGTACTACTGTACTGGTGGTAATGCATCACAACACCTCCTCCCCCGGGAAAACCCATCAGGACTCACTCCCGCCTGAACACTCCCGAAAAATCAGCACAGGGAAGGGATGGATTACCGAGGCACTCGGTGCCCGAGGGACTGCTCTGGAAGCCTTCGTTACAGTCGCAGTGGTAGCTGCCCACGGTGTTCACGCAGCGTCCGTTGGGGCAGATGCCCGGCTTGGTCCGGCACTCGTTCTCATCTGGAGACAGCCAGGAAGAGAAAAAGAACTTCATTAGCAACAGACTAGAGAACAACAAGGGCTCCGCTTCCAAATTTAGAGGTCTTGTAGCTTGAATGGGAATGACGGTCTTTTTATGGTCTTTGGGTTTTTTAGTCTATTAATTCAAATGAATTGGATTTAGGATGTTATATATTGTTCTGTTATATGTTGTAAGCTGCCCCGAGTCCTTGGGGAGGGGGGGGCATAAAAATCAATCAATCAAACAAACAAACAAATTAAACAACCCCCCTAACAGAATAACAGAGTTGGAAGGGACCTTTGGAGGTCTTCTAGCCCAACCCTCTGCTCAAGCAGGAGACTCTCAAATGTACGGCAGCAGCGGCGGTGGCTTTGCATTGACCCACGGGGGCTTCCTGGCGCTCGGGCATGCACTGGGACGCACGGCCCTGCTTGAAAGGACAGGCGCATGCTTCCGCCACCACTGCTGCCACACCAGTCAATGCAGGGCCTCGCTCGGCTGGAGCTTCCTCTGTGCACTTGCTCCCAGCCGGCTGCCCCCCCTGAAAGCCAGCGCTTGGCTCGCATGAGGTCCCCGCGGAAATATTTTAGCTTTGATGACAGGGAGACTTCTTCCTGGTGCGTAGCTTTATTTCAGCCGGCCAGGAAGAAGTGTTCGTGTCATCAAAGCTCCGCCCCTGGAATCCCATCGTGGGATTCCCCACCTCCTTGCCGTCCTTTTCTGTAAAAATATTTTATTTTTATTTTTATGGAAAAGGACGCCACAGCAGCGCTGCACCAAAAGAAGGTGGGTAATCCCACGATGGGATTCCGGGGGCAGAGCTTTGATGTCACGGATACTTCTTCGTGGCTGGCCGAAATAAAGCCACGTGCCAGGAAGAAGTTTCCATGTCATCAAAGCTCTGCCCCTGGAATCCCATTGTGGGATTCCCCAACTCCTTGGCGTCCTTTTCCATAAAAATAAAAATAAAATTTACTGAAAAGGATGCCGCTGCACCAAAAGGACAGGGAGACTTCTTCCTGGTGTGTGGCTTTATTTCCAGAAGTATTCGGGTTCGGGTTCGGTGAACTTACCCGAACTCTGCTGCCAAGTTCGGGTAAGTTCGCCAAACCCGAACTTCGTTGGGTTCGCCCAACACTAGTAATAACCAACACCTTGAATTGAGCCTGGAGATCAATTTGGAGCCAGTGTAGTCTGCAGAGAATTGATGTGGTGTGGGTGAACCTAGGTTTGCGCGGCTGCATTCTGGATCAACTGCAGTCTCCGAACGCTCTTCAAAAGTAGCCACTGATTCGTTTCCAGCCATTGCTTCTTGTTGAAAACAGGTTGACCGCCTCGTCTTCTTTGGGGAAGCCCATCAAATATTTGCACAGGGCTATTATATTCCGCCTTAGAAGAATTAGAATTAGAATTTTTTATTGGCCAAGTGTGATTGGACACACAAGGAATTTGTCTTGGTGCAGATGCTCTCAGTGTATATAAAATAAAATATACATTTGTCAAGAATCATGTGGTACAACACTTAATGATTGTCATAGGGATCAAATAAGCAATGAAGAAGCAATATTAATAAAAATCTTAGGATATAAGCAACAAGTTACAGTCATACAGTCCTAAGTGGGAGGAAATGGGTGATAGGAATGATGAGAAAAAACTAGTAGAATAGAAGTGCAGATTTAGTAAAAAGTCTGACAGTGTTGAGGGAATTATTTGTTTAGCAGAGTGATGGCGTTTGGGAAAAAACTGTTCTTGTGTCTAGCTGTCTTGGTGTTCAATGCTCTGTAGCGACATTTTGAGGGTAGGAGTTGAAACAGTTTATGTTCAGGATGCGAGGGGTCAGTAAATATTTTTAGTATATTTTTAGTATATTTAAAACCCTACATGGCATTGTACCAGAATACCTCTGGAACCGTCTTCTGCCACATGAATCCCAGCGGCCGATAAGGTCCCACGGAGTTGGCCTTCTCCAGGTCCCGTTGACTAAACAATGTCGTCTGGCAGGCCCCAGGGGAAGAGCCTTCTCTATGGCGGCCCCGACCCTCTGGAATCAACTCCCCCCAGAGATCAGAACTGCCCCCACCCTCCTTGTCTTTCACAAATTACTCAAGACCCACCTATATCGCCAGGCATGGGGGAATTGCGACATCTCCCCCAGGCTTTTATAGTTTTATGTATGGTATGCATGTGTTGCATGGTTTTTAAATGATGGGTTTTTTAGATGCTTTTTTAAAATATTAGATTTTTTTACATTGTCATATTGTTTTATTATTGTTGTGAGCTGCCCCAAGTCTTTGGAGAGGGGCGGCATACAAGTCTAATAAATTATTAAATTATTATTATTATTAGTCCGTCTGTCACAAGGAAGCAACAGCTATGTCACCACATATGCGAAAACATTTATTTCACCTCTGTTCACACCTCTACAGAGGCTGCTTAGGCCCCAAATGGTCCAACTGCAAATTGAAAGTGGAGTCATTAAGCATCGAGAGGGACCTTAGCGGTCACCTCGTCCAACCTTCTCCTCTGTGCAGCGTCTCAGAAAAATGACCCTCCAGCCTCGGGAAGTGGCTGTAGCAGAACTGGACCCCCCAAATGGGATGCTGACCAGAGCAGAGCCAAGTGGAAAAATTCACCTGGCCAGGATTCGATTCCACCGGGCTCACTTGCCAGTTTTTGACCAAGCCCTGTGGACTAGGAACTTGTGGGCTTAAAACCTGTACCTCACCTGTGCAGCCTTCACCGTCCGGCCGCCGTTGCATCCCAGGTGGGCAGATGCAAGCGAAGGTGCCGATCAGATTCTTGCACATCATCCCGTGAGACTCGCAGTCGTGCATGCCGTGGGCACACTCGTCCAAATCTGCAGAAACAAAGAAAGGAGAAAAGGAACGTGAATCCCGGCTCCAGACCCTCAGTGGTGCAGGGGCCAGAGGGCAGGACTGCAAGCTACTTCTGCTGGTCACTGGCTGCCAGCATAGGAACAGAATATAAGAACATGAGAAGAGCCCGGCTGAATCAGGCCAAAGCCCATTGAATCCAGCATTCTGTGTCCCACAGTGGCCCCCCAATTGTCCATGGGGATCTTGAGCAGAAAGAGAAGGCAAGACCCTCCCTTGACCCCCAACAAATGGTACTCAACCAACCTGCCTCAACCAACATAGAGGCGGCACATGGACACCTGTTTCAATAAACTTGACATCCCTGAATCTGTCTAATCCTGCCTTGAAGCTCTCCAGGCTGACAGCTGTCACGACCTCTTCTGGAAGTGAATTTCATAAACCAAGGACCCTCTGGGTGAAGAAATATTTCCCTTGATTTGTCCTCACTTTCTTACCTATCAGCTTTAGGGAGGGTCCCCTCGTCCTAGTATTGTGTGAGAGAGAAAATAATTTTTCTCTATCCACCTTTTCTATCCCCTGCATGATTTTATACACTTCAATTAAGTCACCCTTTAAATGCCGTCTTTCATGGCTAAAGAGACCAAGGCGTTGTAACCTGGTTTCATAAGGGAGGGGCTCCATTTCCTTGATCATACTTGTTGCCCTTTTTTGCACCTTGGCAGATCAAATCTCAGTAGGCTCAAGGTTGACTCAGCCTTCCATCCTTCCATGGTCGGTCAAGTGAGGACCCAGATTGTAGGGGGCAATATATATTGAGTCCGTAAACCACTTAGAGTGGGCTGCCAAGCACTGTGAAGCAGTATATAAGTCTAAATGCTATTGCTATCCTCCCCACAGACAAAACCTTCCTCTAGTCCCTTTTTGAAAGATGAACCCATTTCCTTGACTGGTACCCCCTAGAGTCAGCTTCTCTCAGTGGAGGGTCCTCACCTTTGCACATTCGGCGGTCGTCCCGCAAGGTGTACCCGGCTGGGCAGGTGCAGTCGTAGGAACCGAGCGTGTTGAGGCACCGGAAGGCACAGAGCAGTGGGTTCAAGGCGCATTCGTTGATATCTGGAGATCGGACAGGTGGGGAAGTAGAGAATGTTAATTGTTTTCAGCCATTAGCGGTCTGGGAGCGTCACAATGAACAAAGACGCACATTCAATTCTGCAGCTACTAAGATTGTCAGCCGAGCAGGGACAAAAACAGCCGGGGACAATGATTGAAACCTGGGAAAGGGGCCCCTCAACAGTCAACCGGAGTGCTGATTTACTACCAGCTTATCAAGTACACAAGCAGGCTCCGCATAAATACTACAACTAGAGTGTTCTGTCGAGCTCTCTGGCAGAATCCTCCCAAAAATTCAGATACAAATGTCAGACACACACACATTTGAAAATTCAAAACAATGTTCTTTATACAGAAAATGCAAATAAACTAAGCACTCTTTTTGTATAGCAAAGAGCAGTTGTCTCCAAACAAACTGGTAATTTGTACAAGTCCTTTATCAGTTCTGAGATACTTAGCTTGCAGCTGTGAGGCAATTCACAGTCCTTCTTGCACAAAGTGAAACACACTTGGCTTTGGTTTAGTTGCAAAGCAGGGAAAAAGCAGCCCGCAAAGGTCGAAGTGAGCAATGCAGGCACAAAACACAAGGATCAGATAATCCTCCACAATGGCCAAACCCACAGGCTGCTCTTTATAGCAGCCTCACTAATGATCACAGCCCCACCCAACCACAGGTGGCCTCATTTTCTTTGATAATAATCTCTCAGTTGTTGTTGCCTATGCATCGCTCTCCGCATGCGTGGCTGTATCATTAACTCTTGTTCCGAATCCAAGGAGGAGCTAGATAATTGATCTCCTTCTGAGCTGTCTGCCACACTCTCCTCCTCCCTGTCACTCATGTCTTCTTGGTCAGAGGAGCCTTCATCAGCAGATTCCACCAGGGGAAAAACAGGCCTGCAGCATGTGAATGTCTCCCCCCACATCCACAGTCGTTGGGGCAGGAGCTAGGCCAGAGCTAACCACAACACAGAGTAGCCCCAGTTGACACATACATTATGCTAGAGAGGAGTCCCATGATGATGGGCTCCAGCATGAGTGTGAAAGCTCAGAAAACAAAACCTCTGGTCCCAGTGACTGACCCAGATGGGGAGTCGCTTGCCAGACACTGGGTTTCTTTATCAGGTTTCACAGCATCAGAGAACTGGAAGGAACCTCAAGAGGTCACAAAGTCTAACTCCCTGCATCCCGCAGGATTCGCCTGATTGAGGATGAACCAGCCACTGATTGAAAGTCTCCAGGGAAGAGGAATAAATCCAATATCTACCGATTGACGTTTCCCTTAACTCAAGTGTCGTCTTCACTCGTCTTAATGTTTTATGCCAGATTCGTTTTCCAATTTCGATAAAACTTTGCCCTTGCTGCCAAGAATCTCTGGGAAACAGAAGGCACCAAAACGCCGCCAACAAAGGAACAAATACAGCAAGTTGAATAGAAAAGAATGAAACAGTTGGATGGGACCTCAAAGGTCTTCTAGTCCAACCCCCTTCTCAGGCAGGAAACCCTATACCCGTGATGGCAAAGCTATGATTGGCGCCGTATCGGAGGACACGTGAGGCATTGCGGTATGTCAACTCCAGCGTAAATGCGGACACTAGCCAGCTGATTTTTGCCTTTGTGGAAGGACATTTCGCCGTCAGGAGGCTTCAAGGAAGTGTGAGAAAAACAGCATAACCAGCAAAGCAGAAGTCTGTTTTTCTGAACGTCCGGTTTGCTCGTTCGACCATTTTTTCACTGTACTATTCAGCACACAAATAAAAAAAAGTTCACCATCACTGTCCTATACCATTCCAAACAACTGGTTGTCCAGTCTCTTCTTAAAACCCTCCAGTGTTGGAGCATTTGTAACTTCTAGAGGCAAGATGTTCCACTGATAAATAGAACAGAACAGAATGGAACGGAATAAAATAGAATAGAGTTAAGCGTACAATAGAATAGAAATAAGAATAGAATAGAAAATGTCTGTCTGTCTGTCTGTCTGTCTGTCTGTCTGTCTATCTATCTATCTATCTATCTATCTTCTATGTATCATCTGTCTGTCTGTCTGTCTGTCTGTCTGTCTCTATCTATCTATCTATCTATCTATCTATCTATCTATCTATCTATCTATCTATCTATCTATCTATCTATCTTCTATGTATTATCTGTCTGTCTGTCTGTCTGTCTGTCTGTCTGTCTGTCTGTCTGTCTCTATCTATCTATCTATCTATCTATCTATCTATCTATCTATCTATCTATCTATCTATCTATCTACGAGTCTACGGAGAGGGGCAGCATACAAATCCAATAAATTATTATTATTATTATTATTATTATTATTATTATTATTATTATTATTATTATCTACTGGCATCTCTCTCTCTCTCTCCTTCTCCCTATGATTGTTTAGCAATCGTTCAAATACATACAATCTTAATAGATCCTCCCAGAGTAGAAGTAGTCTATCTGTGGACAACCAATGCTGTGGGCTTCTTCAGGAGGCATGTGGTGCTGTCTATGGTCAGAAGGAGGCAGCATGGATGGATGGTCTTCAGTCTTTTAACAGCTTTGACCTGCTGGCTTTTAGGATGGAGGTGAAGATGTGACTCCATCACTTTGGGCCAGTGGTGAAATGCACATTTTTTAAATACTGGTTCTGTGGGCATGTCAGGGGAAGCTGCAGAAATCAATTGAAAGAAAAATAAAGTGGGCATTTACCTTCGCAGGTCATCATTGGCCCTGGTTCGAATCCTTCATCGCAGGTGCATTCGAAGCCACCGATGACGTTGGTGCAGGTACCGTTGCCGCACGGGTTGCCGATGGAGCATTCGTCTGTGTCTGTCGAGGATGCGAGAAAGGAAGGGAGTCAATTCGTCTATTGAAGGAAAAGCTTCAAGTAGAGCTTGTGCACAGCCCCCTCCTCCCGAGATGGCGAGTGTAGCGCCCCCCCACTCACCTACACAGTTGACCCCGGTGTAGTCCAGGTTGTAGCCGAAGGGGCATTCGCAGCGGAAGGACCCATCCGTGTTGATGCAGGCGCCGTTAATGCAGATGCCCAGATTCTCCGCGCACTCGTTCACATCTGCCGAGGAGACCGTGTTGGAATGAGCCACCCTACAGGTTATGCGGCTTCGTGCTAACCCTTGTGGGCTGTTTTCACTTTCTCCAAAGGCAAAAGCCTTCCGCCCCCCTGATTTGAGTATTTTTATTTGCTCATCAAAATAGAAAACAGAAAAATACTAAGAAAGATGAAAATACATGCAATGGGAAAATAGGGGAGGAAGATGGAAAGAGTCTACGGAGAGGGGCAGCATACAAATCTAATAAGTAAGTAAGTAAGTAAGTAAGTAAGTAAGTAAGTAAGTAGGTGTTGTGGTTCAGCCTGAGCCAGATGAAAGACCAGCTGCGTCTCTGCTGGCTCCATGCCCGGGGGAGGATGAGAGCAAAGAGGAGAGTTCTGGGCAGTTGGACAGGGGAGATTATAGTCAGGAACGTGACGAGGAAGAAAGCCCTGGGAGCCCTGGGGAGGGGCTCTCTCAAGCCAGTAGCTTGGAGTCTCTGGAGTCATTGGATGACGAAGCACAAGCTATTATTAGTATGCGACAGAGACGCGTAGATCAAAGGAGGAATCAATTGAAGAAATATTATCAGCGTTGAATGAGGAACACCAGGGGGTTGGGTGTCCTCATTAGCAAAGAAGGGTTTATAAGGCAGGCAAACTCTTTCGGCAGCATGGAGTGTTATCAGAGTGGATCTGCATTGTCTCTCAGTGTTTCTGTTCCTGGCTCGTGGCCCAGCAGTCTTGAAGACCCATGGGAGGTGTATGTCTGTTATCTCAACAGCCTTGTCTTGGCATTAAGGATCTTGTGTTTCTGTATGAACAATTGCCTTCATGTATCTATTTGGAGTTCCAGTGTTTTCCTGATCTGTAAGGAAATTTTCTGTTGGCTTCTTTTCTCTTTGCCATTATAAAACTGTGTTTGGATTCTACCGGTGTGTCTGGCTTATCTTTTGGGGTTGGTCATAGCTTCCGGAGTGACCCAGACAGAACAGTAAGTAAGTAAGTGCCGGTAAGTAAGTAAGTAAGTAAGTAAGTAAGTAAGTAAGTAAGTAAGTAAGTAAGTAAGTAAGTAAGTAATTAAGTAAATAGGGGAAAGTGTAGGAAAAAGGGGAAAAAAAGCATTGATTTCTGTTGTGGCCTGTCTGCATCCTGCGCAGCTGATCATGGATTCTGAGGATTGAGAGAAGGGTGTGGGTTGGTGTCCTAGGCCAGTGTACTTGGCACCCGAGTCTGAGAGCGAGGAGGTCGGAGAGGATGTGGAGTCAGAGACTGAAAGCCAACCAGAGCCTGTTGCACCTCCAGGGGTGCCCATGAGAGAGTCAGGGGAAGAGGAAGAACTTCTTCTTGACGCCAGAGTACGCAGGAGTGTCAGAAAGCAGGAGTGGCTGAGCAGGAGGAGGTCTCTGCCTGAATAGATCTCTGGAACACTTGGCTACGCCTTGTGGCTATTTAAGGGTGAGTCACGTGATGAGTGAGTGTGGAAGTCAACTTTCTAATGTGAGCGATGACTGTTTGGATTTGTCTCTTGGATTATTTATGTGAATTACAAACTAAGAAGGTGGAATATTGACGTCCGGGCTTCTTGCCAATGTGGAGTGAGTCATGTTAATTAGAGATTGGATGAAAGAAAACTATTTGGGAGTTTTGGCTTTATTTTGAGACTTTAATGAACAGCTGATATGTACGGAATTATTTCTTTCTGATTCCTTTTATACAGTTAAACTTTTCTGATACTAAAATTATTAGAATTACATGCTTAAATCTTGTCAAAGCCGTGTGTGCGGACCTATTTCTTGGAGGTGGCTCATCACTGGGATAGAACAATTTCCAACTCCTTTTGGTGTGCTACAATAAAGTGCTCGAGTTGTCGGGATTGAAACCCTTTGATTTGGGGTTTTGCAACTTAGATAGGTTTGTTGTTACTGGTGCAATGGCCTGGAGGTGGGGCTTTCGCCTCACAATCAGGAGGCTGTGAGTTCGATCCTACGCAGTGTTGTGGTTAGCTCTGGCCCAGCTCCTGCCCCAAGGACTGTGGATGTGGGGGAGACATCCACATGCTGCAGGCCTGTTTTGCCCCCGGTGGAATCTGCTGATGAAGGCTCCTCTGACCAAGAAGACATGAGTGACATGGAGGAGGAGAGTGGGGCAGACAGGACAGAAGATCAATTATCTAGCTCCTCCTTGGATTCAGAACAAGAGTTAATGATACAGCCACGCATGCAGAGAGCGATGCATAGGCAACAACAACTGAGAGATTATTATCAAAGAAAATGAGGCCACCTGTGGTTGGGTGGGGCTGTGGTCATTAGTGAGGCTGCTATAAAGAGCAGCCTGTGGGTTTGGCCATTGTGGAGGATTATCTGATCGCTGTGTTTCGTGACTGCTTTGCTGCCTTTGACCTTTTGTGTGCTGATTTTTCCCCGCTTTGAAACTAAACCAGAGCAAAGTGTGTTTCACTTTGTGAAAGAAAAAGGACTGTGAATTACCTCACAGCTGCAAGCTAAGTATCACAGAACTGATAAGGGACTTGTACAAATTACCAGTTTGTTTGGAGACCAGTGCTCTTTGCTATACCAAAAGAGGGCTTGGTTTAAGTGAATTTTCATTATAAAGAACATTGTTTTGAATTTTCAAATGTGTGTGTGTCTGAAATTTGTACCTGTGAATTTTCGGGAGGATTCTACCAGAGAGCTCAGCAGAACAGGCAGAGCCAGATTTTCCTCTCTCTCTGGGCACAATGAGAATGTATCTGCTGAACTAAATTCCATATTGGCGATAGGTAGGGCATCTGGCCATTAAACACTCTACTAGCTCCATTCAGTTGCGTTGACTAGGGTTGTGAAAAGATTTTAAAAAAGGTTTGTTCTTATAGAAGTATATATTATTAGATAAAAGTAAAAAATTGAGATTGTTTGTTATTACCTTATTCTATAGCAGGATTTCTTAACCCTTCAGCTGTGACTCGCTACTGGCCCTGCAGCCTGTTCATAGTCAGGCCGCGGAAGTGGCAGGCGAGTGTGCATACACATGCAATTGCACTTCACAAAGAGGGTGGGCGAGAAAGCACATACACACAGCCCCATTTATGCAAATGGCGGGCGCCCTCCTGCCGCCACCCCCATCCCCCATCCCACTGGTCCAGTAAGCTGAAAAAGTTGGAGATTGCTCTACTACTGCATCGGAAGGAATTGGAAATCAGAGCTTTCTTCTTCTTCTTCTTCTTCTTCTTCTTCTTCTTCTTCTTCTTCTTCTTCCTCTTCCTCTTTCTCCTCCTCTTCTTCCTCTTCCTCTTCCTCTTCTTCTTTTAAATTTCTTTATTGTTTTCAAAAATATCTATCACATGATTTGATCGGTTTTACAGATCTTAATCCAACTTCGTTGCCTTTTGTGTTTATCTTTGATTCTTTTACATCTTACATTTGATAGTACAGTATACATTTATTTATTTATTTCATTAATATAATACATTTTCTGAATAAAAGAAAAAGACATTTGCAAGGTATTTTTTCTGTTTGTATTATTTTTGTGTTTTCTTTTGAATCCATTCATGCCATTTGTACCATGTTCGTTTTGATTCATTAATTTTATTTCCCTTAATTGAATTTGTGATTTCATCCATTTCTACACATGTGTATATTTTGTCTATTATTAAATTTTCTGTTGGAGTCTGTTCATTTTTCCACATTTGCGCTATCGCTCTTCTTCTTCTTCTTCTTCTTCTTCCTCCTCCTCCTTCTTCCTTCTTCTTCCTTCTTCTTCTTCTTCTCCTCCTCCTCCTCCTCCACCTTTTTATTCTTCTTCTTTTTCTCCTTCTCCTCCTCTTCCTCCTTTGGGTTTTTAGTGTCCTTTTAATGCCTTGAACTTAATTGCAAGCTGTGTTTTGGTGTCTGGCCCTGGGACAAATTGGCTGAAAATTGCTCAGATGCACAGAAAGAGCTTGGCGGTGTGATCGGGAGGGAGCCGAGTGTAACATAAGCTGTTCTTGCAGAACCCACGCGGACTGCGGCTGTCTTTTCAGCTTATTTATCTAATCGATCATGAGACTTTGCAAAACCATTTCTGTCCTCTCAGACAGTGGCCTCTAAAACGTTTGGGATGGTGTATTTTATGAAGACAAATGTTTCATGCAGGCTTACCCAGCATAATAGGGAGGGCTGGGCTCACCTTTGCGACTCAGACGTTTTCTGACATTTGATGAAATGTGCAAGTCGGGAAAAGCATTCCCAGGCTCTTTCTGTTTTGTTTTGTGTTTGTGTGATCATGTGGGTAGGTGTTTGTTTGTGCGTGTACAATTAGTCCTTGATATACAACCGTAATAGAGACTGCCCATTATGGTTGTAAGTCGGGATGGCTATACATTCACATTCTCTTTTGTGATGGTCATTAAGCAAATACAGTGGTGCCTCGTCTTACGAACGCCTCTTCTAACAAACTTTTCAAGATACGAACCTGGTGTTTAAGATTTTTTTGTCTCTTCTTCCAAACTATTTTCACCTTATGAACCCAAGCCTGCTGCTGGGATGAAGGGATTTCTCCCCCCCCCTTTTATGAAGAAAGAAAAGGGAGGGGCGGCTTGGAGGGGGAAAGAGTTTGCATTAACAAAAGTAGGAGAACAGCGTGCTTGCAGAGGCACTGAAAGGGTGTCTTTTGAAGAAAGAAAAGGGAGGGGCGGCTTGGAGGGGGAAAGAGTTTGCATTAACAAAAGTAGGAGAACAGCGTGCTTGCAGAGGCACTGAAAGGGTGTCTTTTGAATAAAGAAAAGGGAGGGACGGTTTGGAGAGGGAAAGAGTTTGCATTAACAAAAGTAGGAGAACAGCGTGCTTGCAGAGGCACTGAAAGGGTGTCTTTTGAAGAAAGAAAAGGGAGGGGTGGCTTGGAGGGGGAAAGAGTTTGCAGAGAACAGTGTGCTTGCAGAGGCACTGAAAGAGTGTCTTTTGAAGAAAGAAAAGGGAGGGGCGCCCCCTTGCCTTTCTTCCTTCCCACTCACCTTTTAGCCTAGCCTTGCTTCTTCCACCCGCCCCCTTTAGCTGCTCCTCCCTGCCCTCTGTTCGCCTCCCTTCTAAATTTTGGGATTTTCCTGAAGGATTTGCACGCATTATTTGCTTTTACATTGATTCCTATGGGAAACATTGTTTCATCTTACGAACTTTTCACCTTATGAACCTTATCCTGGAACCAATTAAGTTCGTAAGACAAGGTATCACTGTATAGTGGTTGTTAATAAAACACCATCATTAAACTAACACTTGATCATTAAGCAAACCCATTGTTTGCTTTGGAGCAAAGGGTATAGAATTACGAGATGCTTTTGGTCATTGGACACCTCTGTAGCCAGGAAGGGTCTTGTTGTGACCGGCCTAGCAGCCTTTTCAGCCAGAGCCTTTGGAATCTCCAGCAACTCTTGGCAGTGATGGGGAAGGAAGGGCTACTCCTTTCCTGAATGCAAGACCATGCAGGGCTGCCAAGAGGCCAGAAGGTTTACTCTGGAGAAGGTCTCCTCGAGAGTAGAGCTGCAGGATAATTGGTCACAGTACTTAAGTCCTAACCAAGCTGAGCCTAGTTGCAGGGAACAACACCACTCTTGAATCTTGCATCGTGATTCCTGAATCTTGACATCGGTTTCTAGTTTGTATCATGACTCCTGAATCTTGCATCGTCACTGCTGAATCTTGACTCCTCTGTTTCCAGTTGGCATCGTCATTACAGAATCTTGGCTTAAGCAGTTCCAGTTTGCACTCCAGACCAGGTCTTATTTCTTGCATTGTGGTTTCTGAATCTTGACTCCTATGTAGCCAGTTTGCATTCCAGTCCGGTTCTTGGTTCTTGCAAACGTGGCTTCTGAATCTTGACTTCTGCATTACCATCTAGGAGAGGTTTATGTATCTTACATTTTCTAGTTTTGACCCTTGTGCCAAGTACAGTAAGACTTGCCAATTATCTCTTGGAATCTGGTCAGCTATTAAGATAGTGAATTAACAACCCCTTCCTTTCTCTCTCCCTCTCTCTTTCTCCCTCTTTCTCTCTCTCTCTCTCTCTCCCCCCTTTCTCTCTCTCTTACTTTCTCTCTCTTTCTATCTCTCCCTCTTTGTATATCTCCCTCTTTCTCTCTCTCTACCTTTCTTTCTCTTTCTCACTCTCTTGCTTTCGCTTTCTCTCTCTTGCTTTTTCTCTTCTCTCTTTTTCTCTCACTCCCTCTTTATATCTCTCACTCTTTCTTTCTCTCTCTATCTCTCCCTCTTTCTTTCTCTCTCTCCCTTTCTATCTCTCCTATTGAACAGTGTGACTTTTGCCTATCTTGTTCTGAGTATTTTTATAAGAAGTTATTATGAGATTTTGCTGCTTATAAAAACATATTGTTTGAACATTTGTGTGTGTGTAATTACTTGGGGCTTCGGTGCTGGGGCAGAAAAGGTCTATAAGAACTTGTGGGATAAGTTACACTAATATCAAAGAAATAGTGGAATAGAAACATTAAAGAAAGGATGACAAAGGCAGGACAGAATAAGAAATTAAACCATTCATAGAAACATAGAAACATAGAAGACTGACAGCAGAAAAAGACCTCATGGTCCATCTAGTCTGCGCTTATACTATTTCCTGTATTTTATCTTAGGATGGAAATATGTTTATCCCAGGCATGTTTCAATTCAGTTACTGTGGATTTACCAACCACGTCTGCTGGAAGTTTGTTCCAAGCATTTACTCCTCTTTCAGTAAAATAATATTTTCTCATGTTGCTTTTGATCTTTCCCCCAACTAACTTCAGATTGTGTCCCCTTGTTCTTGTGTTCACTTTCCTATTAAAAACACTTCCGTCCTGGACCTTATTTAACCCTTTAACATATTTAAATGTTTCGATCATGTCCCCCTTTTCCTTCTGTCCTCCAGACTATACAGATTGAGTTCACGAAGTCTTTCCTGATACGTTTTATGCTTAAGACCTTCCACCATTCTTGTAGCCCGTCTTTGGACCCGTTCAATTTTGTCAATATCTTTTTGTAGGCGAGGTCTCCAGAACTGAACACAGTATTCCAAATGTGGTCTCACCAGTGCTCTATATAAGGGGATCACAATCTCCCTCTTCCTGCTTGTTATACACCTAGCTATGCAGCCAAACATTCTACTTGCTTTCCCTACCGCCTGACTGCACTGTTCACCCATTTCGGGACTGTCAGAAATCACTACCCCTAAATCCTTTTCTTCTGAAGTTTTTGCTAACACAGAACTGCCAATACAATACTCAGATTGAGGATTCCTTTTCCCCACGTGCATTATTTTACACTTGGAAACATTAAACTGCAGTTTCCATTGCTTTGACCATTTATCTAGTAAAGCTAAATCATTTACCAAATTACAGACGCCTCCAGGAATATCAACCCTAGCCATTTAATTTAAAATAAAATAAATAAATAAATTCATTGTTAAATTATTTGAAATAATTAAATCAAATTGGTGAATTGTCCGGCAGTGAGCTGTCCCATGCTGCCCAGGAACGGGCGATTCTTTCTTCCCCACCCCAACCCCTAAATGGAGAAAAAGCCTCCACTATTCTGAGCAGTCTACCTTCACATCTGGATGAAGGCCAGGCTTCTGAATCCTGATGAAAAAGGGGTCGCAGAGGTCAAGATCAAACTCACTCTCAGCTTTCGGTGCTTACCTTCTCGGGAATCTCCGAGCCCGGGGATGGCTCCGTGGCCGTAGGGACACAATTCTTGGAAGGCAACTATGGGCGAGAGGGGCAAAAAGCTGCTGTCACTCTTCTAACAAGCCTTTATTCTACAGAGTTTATCTTCAACTTATGACCACAATTGGATCAGAAGATGTTGCTAGGGGAGGTGAACGCAAAGAGAGTTGTGCTCAATTTTACATTTTTTTCTTTTTTTTGCTACAGTTGTTAAGTTAATCACATTAAGAGAATCCAGCTGCCCCACTCATTTTGCTTGTCAGAAGCTGGTTGTGTGTGTGTATGTGTGTCACAAGCGACGATCACGTGACTCCAGAATGCTGCAGCTGTCATAAGTCCATGCCAGTTGCCATGTGATAGGATTTTGATCACCTCACTCTGGTACAACAATCATAGAATAGAATAGAATAGAATTATTTATTGGTCAAGTTTGATTGGACACACAAGGAATTTGTCTTTGGTGCATTGAGCGCAAAGACCGGCCATACCTTTTTTCAGTGCCGTCGCAAGTTTGAACTGTTGGTAATTGAAAACTGCTGGATTTCTTGATTGTCCAGCTGTTGTGCTTGTTAAGACTCTGTCCATAACTGTTGGGTTGGCAATATATTGGCTGCAGGTGTTGCAGGCTGCCACAAGAGGGAGCTAGAGTTCATAGCTCATCTCTCTGAGTCAGCCTCTCTGTTTCTCTTTGTCTGGCTACTCACTGTTAATGGCTTCTTAGTGTATGTGTGCTCTGCAATTCTCTGCAATCTCTCTGTATTGTAGTCATGTATTACAGCTAAAATGTGCTTAGGCTGGATATCTTTGTATGCTGATTATGACAAAGACAACTGATAAGAAAGACTATATACTTGGTCATATTTGGATTGTTATTCTGAGTTTGGACTGTTTATCTGAAGATGCTATTTCTCAAAGTAAACTTTAATTCAAGTTAGTATATCTCTGTGTGACGGAGCAGTTATTCACAACTAATCTCAATCTAAACGTTTCTGTGTGCACACAACCTTGGCAACCATTAACAGTGCTCACAACATTGGGCTGGACTACTTGCTGACAGGGGCTGTTGGCGGTGTGTGTGTGTGTGAGATCACTTTGCTTTGGGACTTGCCAGTAACACGGGAGCACTTCGGGAAATTTGGAGCAATAAACGGGCAGTTTGAACTGCCAGCTGCCTGTGTTGCCTCTGTTCTGTGCCCTGCGTCATCCCACTCCCCTCCTCCAGACCCATGTGCAAAGTTGAAGAAAGACCCCTAATTCCTTTGGGTGCAAGGGGCAGCTTTTTCCCTGCTGATGGAGGGGAGGAGAGGCAGGGGTCTCCCTAGGATCATCAGTGTGGCTGCCATATCATGTTAGGATAGGATTTAATATCTGGACGTCTAACATAAATGTCTTATACACTTTTATTCCATTAGCCAGAATAGGACTGAACGTAAAAACCACATAAGGACAAGTCTGCATTTCTGGTGAACTCTGCTTGAGGAAGTGACTGGCCATAAAGCGGTTCATGGCAGCCCCCCTTGAATAACAAGAATGTGTCAGCAGGATGAGAACTGTGTGATAAAAGGATGCATATTTACATTTCCTGGGGTAAACAAGACGAAAGCAGCAATAAAAGACCTTGCTTTGTGGTAAACAGGAGATAACCATATTCACAACAAAGGGCCCCAGGAAATTGGCCATGAGAGACATTTGTTCAGTAGAAGCTAGTTACGTGCCATATGTAGATAGGAAAGGCTCGGAAGTTGTGTCATATCTTAGAGTTACGTTATTGGATGTTTGTATACCACTTGACATATACGTATAACCTTACCCTATTTGCATATTCCCCCCAATAAAAGGAAGTGCACGGCCCAAAACTGTGTCATTTCACCCAGAGAGAAATGTGTCCAAGTTTTCTTTCTAGGATTTGAATTCGTGAGTGACCCCACGTGTCTGGGTTGCCCTAAGTCCCTCTGAAGACCCTGTTCCCCACAGGGACTTTGCGGCATCCGCAGGTGGTGGAGAATGCGGGCAGGTTTATCCTGTTACCTCGGCGTGCCGATGCTGTCAACACGTGCCTGAGACCTTGCGGACTTTGCGGCATCCACACCTCAGCAGTGAAGGGCTCCCTGTTGCCGGCGATCCCGGTGACTGGTGCGGTTGTACGCGTGTCTGGTGGGTGTGCGCCGGTATGAGATTTGGCTTCTGCACATGTGTAGGAAATGAAATCTCATGCGAGGACGCTCGTGTGCATGAGATTTCACCAATTTTCCGTCATTTCTTTACTTCTGCGCATGTGCGGAAGCAAAAAAACACCCAAAATCAGCAAAATCTCTTGCGCGTGAGCATCCTTGTGCGAGATTTCACTTTTTGCACATGCACCGAAGCCGAATGTCATGCTGGCACATGAGTGCATGTGTCGGGGACACAGAGATGTGTACACATCTCCATTTTTACCTAACATGATGGTGTACCGGACTGGCCTTTCTGCAGCCTAATACTGATCACAAAGGAAGAGACCATCAAAGAGACCAGGGATGGGAGGATGAGGATGATGGTCTCCCTTCCTCCCTCTGCCCTCCCTCCCTCTGCCCTCCCTGCTCTCCGTCTCTTACCGTTGCCTTCCTGGGGGCAGAGCTCACAGGGGTCTCCCCAGCCTTCGCCTGGCATCTTGCTGCAACAGCATCGAGCCTTGGTGGTGTTGAAAGCTTTGGGCACCGAGCACTTGCCGTTGTCGAAGCGGGTAAAGCAGAAACTCTGGCGGGTGTCTGCAAATATTGGAGAGGGGGGATACATGAGGTCAGGAAGCAGGGAAGACCTGCAGGCATCTGTCCAGGGTAGGAGGGAAGGGAGGCTCCCTGGCTCCTAGACCCCTGGACCTCTCATAGCAATGGTGTCACCTGCAGAGACTCCACTGCAAGGAAAAGTCTACCTCCAACACCCAGGACACACTTGATGTGCCAAGAGTCCCTGTATAAATGAGGTAGAACAGAGTTCCCCAAACTTTCCCAAAGGGGGTGAAATTTTCCCGGAAGGGGTTAAACTTTCTCAAAGGGGATGAAACTTTCTCAAAGGGGATGAAACTTTCCCGGAGGGGGTGAAACTTTCCCAGAGGGGATGAAACTTTCCTGGAAGGGGTGAAACTTTCTCAAAGGGGATGAAACTTTCCCGGAGGGGGTGAAACTTTCCCGGAGGGGATGAAACTTTCCCGGAGGGGATGAAACTTTCCCGGAGGGGGTGAAACTTTCCCAGAGGGGGTGAAACTTTCTCAAAGGGGATGAAACTTTCCTGGAGGGGGTGAAACTTTCTCAAAGGGGATGAAATTTTCCCGGAGAGGATGAAACTTTCCCGGAGGGGGTGAAACTTTCCCAGAGGGGGTGAAACTTTCTCAAAGGGGATGAAACTTTCCCGGAAGGGGTTAAACTTTCTCAAAGGGGATGAAACTTTCTCAAAGGGGATGAAACTTTCCCAGAGGGGGTGAAACTTTCTCAAAGGGGATGAAACTTTCTTAAAGGGGATGAAACTTTCCCGGAGGGAGTGAAACTTTCCCAGAGGGGGTGAAACTTTCCTGGAGGGGATGAAACTTTCCCGGAGGGGATGAAACTTTCCCGGAGGGGGTGAAACTTTCTCAAAGGGGATGAAACTTTCTCAAAGGGGATGAAACTTTCTCAAAGGGGATGAAACTTTCTCAAAGGGGATGAAACTTTCCCGGAGGGGGTGAAACTTTCCCAGAGGGGGTGAAACTTTCCCGGAGGGGATGAAACTTTCCCGGAGGGGATGAAACTTTCCCGGAGGGGATGAAACTTTCCCGGAGGGGATGAAACTTTCCCGGAGGGGGTGAAACTTTCCTGGAGGAGGAAAAGAGAGGATGATTTTGCGGAGGGGTAGGCACATGCATGTGGGTGTCTGAGCGCATGGAAGGAACATTGCTGTCAACTTGTTAAACTTTCCAGGCCAGCCTTCAAGTTGCCATAAGGACGAAGGGTGCAGAACTGAGGGAGCAGCTTGGAGACACATTCCACAAAAGCCTTCCTACTGATTATATCCTAGCTTACCGGGCTTAGCAGGAGAGGTGTGTTTTTTACAGCCTGCCAACAGTGGTCCATTGGAGAATGTGATTTACGACTTGCTCAGTGGTGGTGGTGGGAAACAGGGTCAAGGGTGGGCTGTAATTTACCCTCCACAGAGTAGATGCCACTATTCTGCCGCTGCGACATGCTGCTCCTCATAAATCATTGGATTTCTTTTGAAACTTGGCTCAAGTCTCATGAGTTAATATCTGACGGAACCTTGACAGCCACCATGAGCACCATAAACCAATACTCCTGAGATCCTGGCTCCCTAAAGGGGGAAGCTTGATGGGAGATGTAGTCCAATGCATGTAGAGAGGATGGAGACACAAAACCCCAATGTCCAGCTCGGAGATTATAACAATATACCGCTGGCCTACTCACCAAAGCAGCGCCGACCGTTGTCAGACAGGACAAAACCAGGCGGGCAGATGCACTGGAAAGTGCCAGGGGTGTTGGTGCAGGTACCGAAGAGACAGATGTTGGGGTCTTCCTCACATTCGTTGATATCTGCAACCCACCAAGATGGATTACAGGCTGCCACCCCTCCCACCTCCAGTACCCCAAATTCTGTATGTAGGAAGTTTTAGTGCTGGAATGGACAGGCAAACCCTTCCCTCCAAGGATCAATGCACATGAAAAAGGGCTTAGTGTGGGTTTGGCCGCCATCTTGGCTTTTTTGACCCTTCTCCCATGGAGGACTCTATTCTCAGTTGCGCCACTGAGGGATCAAAGTCAGAGGGGGCCACAGACACCCCACCACCACCAAACAGGACTCAGCCATGAAAAGTCTGCCTGTGTGGGTTTGTCTTTGGCACTTTGTGTGTCTTACCGATACAGTTGTCGTTCTGCACTTCGTAGCCAGGAGGGCAAATACAGCGGAAGGAGCCTTCCAAATTGTGGCACGTTCCCGGAGAGCAGCTCCCCAGTAGGCTGACACACTCGTTGATGTCTGCACAGGAGAAAACCCCCACGTCAACTTTCCCACAACTGGGAGGGTTTCCGACACTGTGTGGGTGTAGGAGACACTGGCTAAGCCTTTGGAAATCAAGCCCTCCAGCTTTACATGGGTAGAAAATGATGAAGTTGATTTGCATCTTATAGTCCTCTGGCCCAATCACATTGCAGTTCACACCCAATGACTCAGCGTTAGCATGCTTACATTCTACCTATTACCCTATATGGTAATTTATTTATTTTATTTATTTATTTATTTTGTCCAATACATAATACACATTGAAGAGAATAGATATGTAATAATATAAGTGAAGAAAAGAATAGAAGAAAAGATATAAAAGTATAGGTGAACATATTTGAAAGGAAGAAAAAATAAATGAGATAAGGAGAGACAATTGGGCAGGGGACGGAAGGCACACTGGTGCACTTATGCACGCCCCTTACTGACCTCTAGGGAACCTGGAGAGGTCAATCGTGGAGAGTCTAAGGGAAAAATGTTTGGGGTTAGGGATTGATACTACTGAGTCAGATAATGAGTTCCATGCTTTGACAACTCGGTTGCTGAAGTCATATTTTTTTACAGTCAAGTTTGGAGCGGTTAATATTAAGTTTGAATCTGTTGCGTGCTCTTGTGTTGTTGCGATTGAAGCTGAAATAGTAATTGACAGGTAGAACGTTGCAGCATATGATTTTGTGGGCAATACTTAGATCGTGTTTTAGGTGCCGTAGTTCTAAGCTTTCTAGACCTAGGATTGATAGCCTGCTTTCGTAGGGTATTCTGTTTTGAGTGAAGGGCTCTTCTGGTGAAGTATCTTTGGACATTTTCAAGGGTGTTGATGTCCGAGATGTGGTATGGGTTCCAGACAGATGAGGGGTATTCAAGGATGGGTCTGGCAAAAGTTTTGTAAGCTCTGGTAAGTAGTGTGAGATTGCCAGAGCAGAAGCTACGTAGGATTAGGTTTACAACTCTTGAAGCCTTCTTGGCTGTATTGTTGCAGTGGGCTTTGGCACTTAGATCATTTGATATTAGTATTCCAAGGTCTTTTACTGAGTGGGGGTTGGCTGTGAGATTTTGTTTATTCAGTTTATATATAATTCAGTAATACAATTCAACTTTTACCATATATGGTACTACAATGAAATATCACCCAGGATTGCTATTCCTGACATAGCCCCACCTACAATTACAATGGAGCCCAAAATGTCCATTGCTCAGTGAGATTTTCCCCATTTTACAACCTTCTTTGCCACAGCTGTTAAGGGAATGGCTGCAGTTGTTAAGTTAGTAGCACAGTTGTTATGTGAATCTGGCTACAACTTGGAATTTGCTCGTCAGGAGGTTGTACAAGGGGATGATATGACCCCTAGGATGCTGCTCATAAATATGAGCCATGCATCCTTATTTTGATCATGTGACCATGAGGGCGGATTCAAAAAGGGTCATTAGTGTAAAAGCCATCGTAAGGCTCTTCGTATGGTGCTGTTGTTAACTACAAATGGTCACTAATGAAGGTTGTAAGTCGAGGACTACCTATCGTAGTGCAATCCCAGCAACAGGAATTCTTTCCAGCTCAGCAGTCCAGGTGAAAGGGAAATTTGGATGTGTGTATGTGTGTGTGAATCAAGCAAGCCTGCAGTTGTGAAGCTGCTGCAAAAAAGGCCAATGCTATTTGTCCAATGCTAGATGGTTATTTTTCCAAATGAAGAGAATATTTATACTTGATTTGTCTCGCCTTGAGTACAGTGCAGACTTGACTTATGAGCACAATCAGAACCAGAAAACCCATCGTGAATTGGTGTGGTCTTTAAGCGACACATCACGTGATTATGGCTTCCCTGTCAGCTTCTCCCCTGCTTGTCAGAGGTTGTCTGGGAAGATTGTGTCTTGCAATCAAGTGACTCCATAGGACCCTGCAACCTTTTTTAAGTAAGACTGGTTGTAAGTCCCTTTGTTTCAGCATTGTCATTGCTTAATGTCGAGGACTAAATGTCACTGGATTAGATTTGGGTCTGGTCTCTTGAAGAAGATGTAGTTGGTAAACTGGACTTTCTTTCTTTCTTTTTTCCTTCCTTCCTTCTTTCTTTTTCTTCCTTTCATCTATCTATCTATCTATCTATCTATCCATCCCTATCTATCTATCTATCTATCTATCTATCTATCTATCTATCTATCTATCTATCTATCTATCTATCTATCTACCTACCTATCCATCCATCCCTATCTATCTATCTATCTATCTATCTATCTATCTATCTATCTATCTATCTATCTATCTATCTATCTATCTATCTATCTATCTATCCATCCCTATCTATCTATCTATCTATCTATCTATCTATCTATCCATCCCTATCTATCTATCTATCTATCTATCTATCTATCTACCTACCTACCTACCTACCTACCTACCTACCTACCTACCCCCCAACAGCCATATCTGTTGAATTGGCTTGCCTGCGGATTGCAGGGGGCTGGACTAGATGGCCCTTGAGGGGGCCCTTCCAATTCTACCCTCCTAGGAAGAAGCAATCCAGGGCAGAGGGCAGTGTCTATATAAACCAAGAGAAGAGAGTGGGGTAGCACATTGGTTCTGTCAACACCAACCAACGACTGTGGGAGCTACCAACCGATGCAATTCTTGCCGTCCGGTGTGTGGTCGTAGCCCTCCTGGCAAAGGCACCGGAAGGACCCCATGTTGTTGATACACTGTCCGTTGCGGCAGACCTGCCCGGCCAGGGAGGAGCATTCGTCGATATCTGTGGGGAGAGCAGGGTGAGACATGATGGGGTCAGCGTCACTGTTCCTGGAGGCTCAGCCGGGCCCTCCTCTGGTTCCAAACACTCCCTCTTACCCATGCAATCGTTGTTGTGGGTCAGTTCGAAGCCCGGGAAGCAGAGGCAGTTGTAAGACCCCACCGTGTTCTTACAGGTGCCGTTTCCGCAAGGTTGGCGGTCACATTCGTCGATATCTGCCAGGCGAATGGGAAAATACAAGAATGACAGGGAGATATTACTAATTTTTAATGAAAAATTTTCAATGGCGAAAAAATGAGATAATACACTCTACAATTTTTGCAACGGCGAAAAAATATAAGATTCTACACCCTACAATTTTTTCAATGGTGAAAAAAATATAAGATTCTACACCCTATAATTTTTTTAATGGCAAAAAAATATAAGATTCCACACTCTACAATTTTTTCAATGGCGAAAAAATATAAGGTTCTACACTCTACAATTTTTTCAATGGTGAAAAAAATATAAGATTCTACACCCTACAATTTTTTCAATGGTGAAAAAATATAAGATTCTACACCCTACAATTTCTTCAATGGCGAAAAAATATAAGATTCTACACCCTACAATTTTTTCAATGGCAAAAAAAATATAAGATTCTACGCCCTACAATTTTTTAAAAGGTGAAAAAATATAAGATTCTACACCCTACAATTTTTTCAATGGCGAAAAAATATAAGATTCTACACTCTACAATTTTTTCAATGGTGAAAAACTATAAGATTCTACACTACAGTTTTTTCAATGGCGAAAAAATATAAGATTCTGCACTTAGGCAAGAAAAAAGCACGAGTACAGTGATATATGTGGTACATTGCTCAAGAGTAGTAACTGTGACAGGGATCTTGGAGTCCTAGTGGACAATCATTTAAATATGAGCCAGCTGTGTGCAGCAGTGCTAAAAAAGCCAACACATTTCTAGGCTGCATTAACAGAGGGATAGAATCAAGATCACATGAGGTGTTAATACCACTTTATAAGGCCTTGGTAAGGCCACACTTGGAATACGGCATCTACGATGCAAAAAGGTTGTTGAGACTCTAGAAAAAGTGCAGAGAAGAGCAACAAAGATGATTAGGGGACTGGAGGCTAAAACATATGAAGAATGGTTGCAGGAACTGGGCATGGCTAGTTTAATGAAAAGAAGGACCAGGGGAGACACGATAGCAGCCTTCCAATATCTCAGGGGTTGCCACAAAGAAGGGGGAGTCAACCTAATCTCCAAATCACCTGAGGGTAGAACAAGAAGCAATGGGTGGAAACAAAACAAGGAGAGAAGTAACTTAGAACTAAGGAGAAATTTCCTGACAGTTAAAAAAATTAACCAGTGGAACAGCTTACCTCCAGAAATTGTGAATGCTCCAACACTGGAAATATTTAAGAAGATGTTGGATAACCATCTGTCTGAAGTAGTGTAGGGTTTCCTGCCTAAGCAGGGGGTTGGACTAGAAGACCTTCAAGGTTCCTTCCAACTCTGTTGTTGTTGTTGTTGTTGTTGTTGTTGTTAAAGGCCATCCAGATCACTGGCCAATGTGCCATTATTATTATTGTTGTTGTTACCAGGATAAAATCTGTGTAACACTTCATGGAGTAACCTTTACAACACAGTAATCCTTTGCAACAACAACCTTGTGGAGTAGGTCAACATCACCCCATTTTAAAAACCTACCATATAATGTTATGGATGCTTCATCGCTGAAGGCTTTCAAAAATACACTGGACAACTATTGGATGGGGATAGTATAAGGATGCTGCCTTGAGCAGGGGGTTGGACTAGAAGACCTCTGAGGTCATTTCCAGCCCTAGTGTTCTAGGTTCTAAGTTTTCCTCTTGCCACACAGGCTCCCCAAGGGATATTTGGATTTATATCCCTTGAAGATAGTTGGCCATTTGCGTTCTTTCACCGGGTCGTACCAATTGGTCATTTGCATGCTTTTTGAGAGTCATTGAGGCCACTTGGAGGTTTATCTAACTCCTCGGGGTCACCTGAGTGGTGCAGATGGGTGTGGCACCTTCTTGGAACTGCTGAAAGGATTGTGCTGTAGACTGGAAAAAGATAGATGGTGTCATATGCCTCCAAGTGGCCTCAGTGACTCTCTAAATGAATGCAAATGACCAGCTGTCTTCCAGGTAGTCTGGAGCTGTCTGGAGGACAGAAGGGAAAGGGGGGACATGATCGAAACATTTAAATATGCTAAAGGGTTAAATAAGGTTCAGGAGGGAAGTGTTTTTAATAGGAAAGTGAACACAAGAACAAGGGGGCACAATCGGAAGTTAGTTGGGGGAAAGATCAGAAGCAACGTGAGAAAATATTATTTTACTGAAAGAGTAGTAGATGTTTGGAACAAAGTTCCAGCAGACGTGGTTGGTAAATCCACAGGAACTGAATTTAAACTTGCCTGGGATGAACAATATATCCATCCTAAGATAAAATACAGGAAATAGTATAAGGGCAGACTAGATGGACCAGGAGGTCTTTTTCTGCCGTCAATCTTCTATGTTTCTAAGATATATAAATCTTTCCATTCCCCACCATTCAATCAAAACTGAAGAATGAGAAGTGACATGTCTTCAAAGAAAAATCAGAAAGTCCAGTTGCCTCTTAAAAAAATCACCTTTGGGACAAAATTCCCTAAAGGTAAACTCCCCCAATGACAACCCATCCAGGTAGGTTGAGATGGTGATGGGCTCAAGGTCACATAGGATGCACTACAACAGGGTGGCAACTTTCTGGTTTGTGAACAACTGGTGAACTAGCAAACCAAGTCTACAACTGGAAGTTTTAGGAAGAAGGGGGACGTCTCTGCAGGGCTGGCGTGCTGTACGGATGTCGAACCCCTGCGATACCAACCCATGCACATGGTCAGGTCCCCCGTGGCTTTGAACCCATTGTAGCAGATGCAAAGATAACTCCCTTCCGTGTCAACACAATCCCCGTGGCTGCAGACATTGGGGATCTCTTGGCACTCGTTGCGGCCTGCAAAACAACCAAAGACAGGAAATTAGCTTGAAGAGAGAAAAGTTTCAAGTTTCAAGTTTTATTGGATTTATATGCCGCCCCTCTCCGAAAACCCGGGGCGGCTAACAGCAATCATAGACAATATACAATAATAATCCAATACTAAAAGAAAATTAAAACCCCTTAATATAGAAAACCAAACACACATACAAACATACCATGCATACCATTGTAACGGCCTAGGGGGAGAAGAAATCTTAATTCCCCCATGCCTGGCGGCAGAGGTGGGTTTTAAGTAGCTTACGAAAGGCAAGGAGGGTGGGGGCAATTCTAATCTCTGGGGGGAGTTGGTTGTTTAGTTGACGGGACCCGGAGAAGACCCACTCTGTGGGACCTAACTGGTCGCTGGGATTCGTGCGGCAGAAGGTGGTCCCTGAGAACAAGAACAAGGGGGCACAATCTGAGGTTAGTTGGGGGAAAGATCAGAAGCAACGTGAGAAAATATTATTTTACTGAAAGAGTAGTAGATCCTTGGAACAAACTTCCAGCAGACGTGGTCGGTAAATCCACAGGAACTGAATTTAAACTTGCCTGGGATAAACAATATATCCATCCTAAGATAAAATACAGGAAATAGTATAAGGGCAGACTAGATGGACCAGGAGGGAAGAAGGATGAATCTTTCAGCCCAAATTTGAGACTGGTTAGGATTAGACCAAAGCACAGTGTGATGCTCCAACCCCTAAAAGGTGTGACCCATGTTTTCTTCTTCCTGCTGTTCAAATGAACCCATTTTCCCCAACCTTGGATTCTTCAGGATAAGAACAAACATAAGAAGAGCCCTGCTGAATCAGGCCGAAGCCTGTCGAGTCCAGCCTTCTGTGTCACACAGTGGCCCACCAATTGTCCATGGGGATCTTGAGCAGACAGAGAAGGCAAAACCCTCCCTTTCCCTTGACACCCAACAAATTGGACCCAAGGGAACTCTGCCTGCCTCAAACAACATAGAGGCGGCACATGGACCTCCGTTTTAATAACCACCGATGCGCTTGGCATCCATGAATCTGTCCAATCCTGCCTTGAAGCTCTTCAGGCTGACAGCTGTCATGACCTCTTCTGGAAGGGAATTCCATAAACCCTCAATGACCCACTGGGTGAAGAAATATTTCCCTTTATTTGTCCTCACTTTCTCACCTATGAGCTTTAGGGAGGGCCCCCTCTTCCTAGTATTGTGGGATAGAGAAAATATTTTTTCTCTATCCACCTTTTCTATCCCATGCATGATTTTATACATGCACATAGTGTATGGACTTCGACTCCCAGTATATTTGGCTGGGAAATTCTGGGAGTTGAAGTCCATACATCTCCAAGTGGCTAAAGCTGAGAAACACAGAATACAGAACAGAGAAGAACTACAGTTCTTGACTTACAATCATTTGCTTAGCAACTGTTTGAAGTTATAACAGCCCCCCCCAAAAGCGACTTCTGTCTAGTTCTCCTGTTTACGACAGTCGCAGCATTTTGACAGTCACACATTCAAAATTTGAGCTCTTGGCAACCAGCTTCCCACAAGCAGAGTCAAGGGAAGCAACTGGATTTGTTCAATTCACAGCATTACTAATTCACTTAACTGTGAACTGTGGCAAGAGACTATAAAAATTGGGTGCAACTCAGTTAACAACCACAATGAAAATTCAGGACCTAATTGTGGTTGAGGATTAGCCATTTTTGGACTATTCAAAATCGCTTGCTTCTCCTTCATCATCTTTAAGCTCAGGGTTTGAACCGGTCTTACCGATGCACGCTCCGCTCGGCGACAACTTGTATCCTGAAGAGCATTCACACCGGTAGCTGCCGGGGATATTTAAGCAATCGGCGTTTCGTTGGCAGAGATTTTCCCCTCCACTGCATTCATCTATGTCTGCCCAGAGATGGAAAAAGAGAAAGAAAAATGTCAGCAAAAGAGAGAAGGACAAATGTCTCCTGCAATTTTGGTCCAGATGCCTGTCACGCCTTCTCTCAGTCGCTCAACTGATACATTTATAAACTTATATATTTCTCGGTTAGGAACCTAAACTCCATTCTGGTCGTAAGTTGAAGACTATTTATATATATTGAAAAGTGCATCTTTTCCATTGTGCCGCTTAAGATATTCATGAACTAGGAGAGCCAATGGTAACAAGGTCAGCCAGTGAATAGGCAAAGCAACTAAGTCAGCCAATGAGAGCTTGAATAATTCTGAGTCTGTGCAGAGAATCGAAACTGAACAAGTTTAAGGCTGGGCATGGCTCAGTCCATGTTGCAGCCACCACAATGTCTCTCCATCTTGTGATCACCAGCAGTGATCTTCCCTGCTCGATTCCCTCAAGACAAGTCAACAAGGAAGTCACAAAGGGCCTTCACAGAAATCACTGAATGACCACAACCAGAACTGATGCAACTACTGTAATTCAGTTGGAACAATCACAAGACATTCTTCTTTTCAACTGTACCACTTGACAACAGAGATGTTGGTCCCAATGGCTGTCGCTAAGCAAGGACATCCCTGCATTTACAAAGAAATAAAATGATATTTGTGGCAGGTGCGGTTGTATCTCCCTGGTCGTTTCTTCTTCCTGTAACACTACTC